>NC_086330.1:188487131-188507131 GCF_032445375.1 Bacillus rossius redtenbacheri | reverse complement strand
ACTTATGCCTCAGCTTCGCTCAGTCAAAAATGATAGTCTTTAGCACGAAAGTCCCCTCCCAGTTAACTTCTGGGTGTAATATATTTACCTTGGAGAATTAATATTTAAGCCCAATAGTCATTTAATTTCAACCAATAGATAACGTTTTCAGTCTATTTCTGTTACTACGGGGTTGAAACTAATTACACAGTTCAATTTATTTAGGAGTCAAGGCTTACAAATTTTGTTAGCACGCGTACAGGACTGTCACATATACCTTTTTGCACTTCTAATTGCATTATCCATCAGGATAAGCCCTTCCTTATTTACATATATTTATACTAAGTCGTTAAAAAAACCATCTCTTAGACTTGGATGGTCTAATGTAGCTAAAATATGTTAATTTCTTGGAGCTAGTCTAGCTCGCGTCTCCCAAGGGACGCCATCAAAAACGTTCCTATTTTTACTCTCATTTACGCCCATAAGCGTCTGGGTACTAACAAAAATGGCCTCTGATTGGCTGATACTTCAAACTTACAACAGCGGAAAAGACACACAGAACTGTTAACAAAAACAATTCTTGTGCAAATATTCATTAGATTAATAATAACTATTTATAAATATAAAAGTTAACATACATGTGATATATTACAGAAGCTGAAAATTCACGCTAATAGTATGGTTTTTCAATGGACATGCCAGCAGCATTGTTGAACTAGCAAGGCCTGCCTTAGCCTAGAGAATACATGAGATGGATACGGCTTTCTCTAAGCATAGAACATAATAGTATTATTAAATATATGCTCAAAACAGTGTAAATATTGAAAATAAGCAATTATACAGAAGTTTTCCAGATGTTTTAAGTGAAAAACTAGGACGCAACCATCTCACACAATACGAAATTAAGCTTTTGGACAAAACCCCAGTTAGGTGTCATCCTTATCAATTATTAGGACCTAAAAAGCAGGTAATGCGTGAGCATATACAGAACCTGTTGGACAAGGACGTAATCGAGCCGTCCACTTCTAACTTCGCATCTCCAGCATTTTTGGTACCCAAAGATCAAGGTCAAATTCACCACATGGTGATCGACTTTCGTCGGGTCAACCGACAAATTTAAGTGGAAATGACCCTATTACCAGATCTAAATTCAGAGTGTCACTGGTTTAGCAAAGCCAAAATTTTTAGTGTTTTTGACCTCAATTTGGCTTATCATTAAATACCACTAACTTCAGAGTCAAAACATGTCATCGGATTCTGCGTTCCGTGGAATCTGTACCAGTACAAAGTAGTACCTTTTGGCCTAGCCACGGGCGCACAGGTGTTAACACCCCTACTCAACCAAATTTTCAGCAATTTGAAATACAGTTCAGTTTTCAATTATTTGGATGACGTCATCTATTCAGAAACCTTTGAAGAGCACCTGGCTCATTTGCAAGAAGTCCTTGAGCGACCACGCAAAGCTGGCATAACGGTCAATACGAAGAAATTAAAATTTGCAGTACAAGAAATTTCTTTCCTCGGACACCTGATTTCTAGTAGGGGAGTGACGATAGACCCAAGTCACACCCAGGCCATAGCAGATTTCCAACCACCTAAAGACGCGAAAGGAATTTCACATTTTATTGGCATGACAAATTTCTATGCAAAATTTATCCCCAATTTTGCCGAACATGCCGCCCCACTCAATTCTCTAGGAAAGAAAAATTCAGTTTTCAAATGGGGTCCAGAACAAGAAAAAGCCTTCGCATTTCTAAAATAATCAATAGCCAGCCCACCTGCTCTCAGAATTGCTGATTTCAGCAGGCCTTTCATACTGCAAACCGACGCCTCCAGCGTAGCCATTGGTGCAGTGCTTTAACAATAGTTTAAGGGTTGTAGGTAGCCTATAACTTTCGCCTCGCGCACGCTAACGCACCAAGAACGAAAAACCTCTTCAGTGTATGAACTCGAGTGCCTTGCCGTAGTTTTCGGCATAGATAAGTTCCGGCCATATTTGGAACATAAAGAATTTCTACTGGAAACAGACAATCAGGCCTTTGCTTGGCTTTTGGCTCACCCCAAGCAATTAGGTCGCTGGATTGTAAAAATTGCTTCCCTCAAATTCAATATCCAACACATTAGAGGTTCCCAAAACATCTTGGCAGACACCCTTTCTCGAATGTTCGAGTCACCTTCCAATTTTAAAATTAAGGAAAAAACTCCCGTTGCATGTCATACATTGTTAACGGATTTTCCTTTAGCATTTTCCGATCTACAATCACATCAAGATTCTGACCCACAACTGTCCGACATAATCACGCAAATAAATTCAGGCTCACCTCCAAAGTATTACAAACTTTCAAAGAGAATTCTTTACCGGAGAACCCAGCAATGCAAAAGTTTCAGAATAGCCCTACCTTAAAATCTCAGGGACATGATTTTTCAATACTATCACTCATCACCTTTAGGCGCACATTTAGGCATCTTCAAAACAATTGAAAACATTCGAAAGCATTTAATCTGCGATGGGATGCACAAGGACATAACCCAAAGAGTAAAATTATGTAAATTATGTGCTTTGAGTAAGCCAGCCCAGCAAACACAATTCGGATTTTTAAGTTCCGATGTGGCCGAAAGGCCCATGCAAAAACTTTTCATCAATTTTGTGGGACCCTTTTCCCAAGGTCAAAGGATGGAAATTCAATGCTTTTTGTATGCGTCGACGCATTTTCCAAATTTGTGTGGCTAATCTCTGTCAGAAGAGCCACGGCCGAAATCACCATTCGAGCCCTTCGAAATAATATATTCAAGATTTCCGGTGTACCTTCCATCATTGTTTCCGTCAACGCCACAAATTTCAAATCAACACTTTTCAAAAACATGTGTTTCTCACACGGGATACAACTAGGGATGGGTAAATGTCCAAAATTTTATCTATCTGAAATTTTCCTGGAAATTTTCATGGAAACTTTCCAAAAACCGAAAAACATAGGAAATTTTAGGAAACTTTGATGTTGGTTTATAAATAACCATTTCAGAGAATTAGACATGTGACTGTCTCTACTGTATGAAATTTTCATATTGTAAAATACAATATTCACAGTTGCAGTATTAAGAGGACATTAAAATATCTTTCGTTAGCGATGTAGTACTGTGGGTGCTGTTCTAAATTAATTTCAACATTTAGGTGGAATTATTCTTTTTACAAATACAGTTCACAAATTCATTGCAAGTAGGCCTAATCAGTTTTTAAATCTGAAAATTATTTAATCAGCTGCTTTCAACATTACAAAAAGCTAATGTAGTGGAAGAAAAATTAAGGTAAAGAATACTTAACTGCAGAATTAACAGAAATGATTCCTTCTGAAAAAACAATTACCTGGTCAATCACAGTTAAAATATTTGACTACATAGATTTGAAAACATTAACACTATATTATTACAATTTATCAACTGATTGGAAATAAAGACAAATAAGTTGTAACAAATAGAACACTAAAAAACATATTGATCAACAATTAGTTGCATTCATAATAAGAAATTATACATGTTACAGTTTAACTGAATTGGAAACAAACATGTCCTTATTTAAGTCATATTGGGTCTTATAAACCAATGAAATCATCATTGTCCTCATAACTGAAATCACTGTTTTCTTCCTCTTCTGTTTCATTGTTAGAACAAGATGCACTGTCTTCTTTTAAAACACACTGTGGTAGTTTTTTCTTCTGATATACTTTCTCACATTTGTCTTCCACAATGACAGTAATAGAATCTTTCCTTTCCAATTTTTCAATGTCCTCCAGGATGTGGTGACACAATTTCCAGTTGTGGGCAATGAATGATATTTTACCTGCTCTTTCAGTGGTCAAGCTGTTTCTTAGTTTTGTATGTATACTACCATGTGTACTGAAAGACCTCTCTGTAGCAGCAGAGGTTACTGGCATACCTAAGATTCTGTTTGCTACTTTTGACAGCTGTGTATGACCACACAGACCTTTCCACCAAGTACAGGGTTCAATTTTACCTTTTTCAAGCGCCATCCAAAGAAATTCTTTGGCCCACATACCTTCTCTACTTCGGTACTGAGCTAACTCTGTTAAAACTATACCTTCTTCAATGTGTTCCATATCGGTTGAAATTTTGCATACATACTCAACAGCACTCAACTGTTACAGCTAAAAAAAATTCAATGTTTCCCAATGTTTCCACTTTTTTTCAAAGTTTCCATGGGGTCTGTAAATTTTCCATTTTTGAAAGTTTTCGGCAGGAAATTTCCGACAGAAAACTTTCCACTACCCATCACTAGATACAACACGTGACCACGACTCCCTACTATCCCCAGCCTTCACATGCGGAGCGTTTAAACCGAAACCTCCGGTCTGCTTTAATAACATTCCATGCGAACTCGCAGGATAGGTGGGACTCCAATCTTGCGTGGTTGCAAATGGCCTACAACGCGGCCCGACACGAAGGTCACAAGACAACACCGTTTGAACTCACGTTCACATACAAACCCAACACCCCACTCTCTAACCAATTGACGTTGAGTTAGTTACTACCAGACGACACACGCAACATTAAAGATGTCTGGAGTAGAGCTCGTAAAAACCTGAACTTGGCCCACGAGGCAAGCAGGGAAAAATACTATAAAAGACGTTCCCCCAATCCCTAGAGAGTAGGTGATTTGGTGCTGTGCAAAGCACACACCCTGAGCAAGGCGATCGACAAGCGATCCGCCAAGCTCTCATATCGTTGGAATGGCCCCTGGCAGATCTAATGATTCTTAACGCCAGTCACAGTCGCTCTAGCCGACTCCAGTTCCTGCTATTATTGCGCGCGCGCACACGTCTCACAGTTGAAGAAAGTACACCCGAACATGAAGTAAAGGCACTCTTCACTGGTTTTCCTTTTACAGGAACAGCGCTAATATATAGGCATGCCAAACTCAACAGACAGTGTTGATATTTCAAAAATTCCTAGGTCCTCATTAGAAGTTATAAAAACAATGGTACTAGTTTATAAGATGTTTAAGTTAAGAAGTTTTAAGTTAAGAGGTATAGTTTTAAGTAGCGCCACTTAGTTAATAAGTAATTTATAAGTTTTAGCTCTAACAGTAACCTGTAAGAACTCTACCTATTGTAGGTAGTTTACTATAGTTGATCCTGGTACAGGATAAGTCACCCTAGTTTTTAGGTGGCTCATGTTGGCCACCCTGACTCCGTCTTTCAGGGGGGAAGTATGTGCCAATCATGTGCATTATAAACACACTTTTTTTTATTTTTAAATAGTGAGTTTTTTTATTTTTTTACTTAAATTCTTTGCTCCCAGCCATTTTATCCAGGCCAGTGTACGGCCGGGCCAATTCTTTTTCAGCGTGATTTTCCCTCCCTCCCCCCCCCCCCCCCCGCCCACACCATCCGGTTCACAGCTTCGCCAATGCTACGTTGCGACTTGGAGTGCCGCTTGAAGCGCCCCGGTCCCATAACCCCCGCTTGCTGTCATGTACTAAGTCTCGTTACACAAAGCCATTTCGTAACCAGACTTGCAGGGGCAAGCAGACATTCAGCCCCTGGTGACTTCCCTGAAGTCTCGCAATCAGAAAGCTTGGACAACCAGCCTGGTCAAATTCTCGATGCGGCAGACACGTCACAGTGTGTTTCGTCGCCTCGGTTCTCACGAACCTTGCAGAATTTCCCCCGCACTCGCCTGTCCCCTCATCCAGAACCCAGGCCGGGTCAGTCACCGGTCATAACCTCCCCCCCCTCTCCTCACTGGTCCATGGCGGTCATAACCCACAGCCGCTCTCACACTCTCGTCCGCACACCCTGCCGGCGACAAGACTAATTAAGTTGCGCCGGACTGCTAAAAGACGTATACGCGATCCATCTAGCGGAAGCGAGAGACACTAACACCTCCCTACCATCCTGGCTGTCCACCTGAGGGCAGCACTGTCGTGCCCATAAGAACAATGTTCAAGTTGAATCGACCCTCAACCTGACTGCTTGCCGCGAACGTTTCAGGTCAGTGACTCTCCTGACTTAAGTTAGAATTAGAAGACAGCCGATCAATCAATTGGAATGTAGTCTACCACAGTTAAGGCCTCAAGTGCCGATTTACTATTTTTAGCTTTTAGTCTGCCCTAAGTAGTCGCAAATTAAATTTTTTTTTCTTTCAACTTTCTTCGTATCCATCATGGTTTCCAAAGCCAACCGTGTGCTACCGCGTCGGTCTACGAGGCGGCAGCCAGGCAGCTGAATTCTCCCCGCAGTGGAGAGTTTTTTTATGTTTTTACCCTATTTCCATCAATCCCGGTGGCGAATTCCGCCACCCTACCTAACGCCTGCATCCAAGGTAATTCGTACCAAATGGCCTTTGTTGCAGTGTGGGTTCGAGAACACCCCTGGAACCCACTTCGTCCTAGAACCTCCCACATCAAGATTTTGGCCCAGCAGCTTCACAACACTCGGTGAAACGCCTTCATCATTTTGCTATCTCTCTCTTCTCGTCGTCTGCCGCTCACTATGCTTGACCGCCAACATATATCAAGTCTACCTACCACCCTTGCCAGTTTATGGACTTTTTTTATTGTTTTATTAAATATTTCAGAACTGTAAATTTATATTTTCAAGTGCTAGCCAATGCAACGAATCAATTTTGTTTAATTATATGTTAACCTTCATAAGTAACCCTGTTGAGGCCCGGGCCGATTGTCAATTCAGGGTGGCCACTATATTCAAGATACAAAATTCCAGGTTTTTTCCAGGTTTTTCCAGGTTTTTTCCAGGTTTTTCCAGGTTTTTTCAAGATTTTCCAGGTTTTGCAATATATATACAAAATTACATGTTTTTATTTATGTAATACATGATACAAAGCACAAATTTTAAAACACGGGAACTTTATAGTAACTAAATATTAAACAAAAATGTACAAAATGTGATACCTACCTAACTAAAAAAACAGGTCACAGTTTACTAAATATATATTTGCCACATAACTTTAACCTTATTTTGTGTTTTGAATTTCTTCATCTATGAGAGCTGTCTGTCTTAAGGCATCACTCATTATTTTGACTTTTTTTTTCCTCAAGTTCCCTGAGGTTCTTTTCAGCTTGCCTTTTTCTGACTCTCAGTTTCTTCAGTCTCTTCCTGTTTCTTTCTTTGTTCCAGATGTTCCGTGTACCGTGAAGACGAATTCCTGGCATAGTGAATGAGAGATTTAGTTACTTCAACATTCTGCACCCCCTTAACATGTGATACAGCATCATATAATATTCTCTGGGCTACAAGACTTTCCTCAGCCTGATTTTCAACCAAGCAATCAGAATTGATGGAAAAACCACGCTCTAAGGCAGCATTTCCATGGGATAGAATGAGCAAACGCTTGATACAGTGTAACAAATTTGGGAATGTTTTGCCATATTCCCCCATAGTTTGCACATATAACAAATCTAGACGCTGACTATAGCGACGAAACGACTTCATGGCTTCTCTCACTGAACACATTTGGCTAAATACTCTGTACTCCTGTTTAATTTTATCAGCAATAGATCCTGGAATATGTTGCTTTTCAACAAGAAGTTCCAGGCATGATTGTAACCTCTTTTCAGCTAGGTTTGGGTTACTTGAAATTAACTCTGGGTTAACACAGGAGACATATCTGGTAAAACTGTATGCAAGAGGTGAGTGCTCTGAAACTTTCTGAAGGTAGTCTATATAAAATGTTCTACAATCATTTCTAAACTGTAACACTTCCTTCTCAGCAGTCTGGCCTCGAACTTTCTTCAAAGCATCTGTTGTGACAAAACCAATGTCTACCTGATTTGCTACAAGAAGATTTTCACTTTTCGTAAAGTCTATGCTTGAAATTGATGGAGTTTTTTCAAGAACTTCTTTTCTAACTACTCTTTGAAGTACTGTAGTTGTGAGTGCTTGAAGTTATTGGTGATAGAATGGCACCATTGGATTATCAGTCTGAAACTCTTTCAGAAAAGGTTCTACAAACACTGATGATGCAATAAAGTATGCAAGCTTGGGACCCATAAAATCATCCTTTACAGCATTACAAATTGTCTTGAAATTTTTAGATTCCTTCAGAGCAGCAAAACTTCTTTTGAATCCAGGATCCTTATGCTTGACTTTGCCTTTGTTCTGGTTCTCGACAGCTTCCACATGTCTTCATATGTGGCAATATTTCAAGAGCTCTTGCAGCCACATTCTTATTTTCAACCCACCTAATGCAGCAGAATATAAGGGGGAATACATCACAGCCTGTGCATGACATGAAATCTGCTCTGCGTAGAGGAACATCCTTGAAATGATAATACAAAGCTCTCAAAAAATTTGTCGAAGACTATGCTGTCTTCTTCATTCATATCCTTAAAAGCACCATGTATAACATTAAGTCCACAGCTGCCAATATTGATTAGGTCAAAACCTTCACGACCTATTTCCTCCCGCAGTTCAGCAACCAGTTCTTTGACCAGTTTCCAATTTACAGAGGGGCCATCCATTGATACCTGAATGATTTTCCTTAAAATGCCATGCTCTAAGGAACCCTTCAATGCCTGCAAGATATCCTGAGCCCGAGTAGAGGTCAAGAAAACTGATGTTAAATATCTAGACTCAACCTTGTTGAGTTTATCATCCCAAAATCTGACATGTACATTTAACTGTTCACGCTGAGCCACCTTGTTTAAACTTTCATAAAACCCTATCACAATTTCTGATGACTTATTAACACATTAACAAAGCTCTTTTTCGAAAAATGGAGCTAAACATGGTTGATTAGATACCCCATTTTAGTCCGTTGCAACTCCATTTTCTGAGTAATCTCAATATCAGGAAACATAAGTTTCATGACCGCTACACATTCCGCTGCTTTTCGGAGCGATCAGTGACTAACAACTGTGTGAAGAACCCACAAAATTTCTGCTTTCGTAACCTGTTCTCCCACAAAATATTTCTGAAGAACATTACCAGTTGGTATTTGGCTAGCTGAAGTTGAACTACCACTTGAAGTAGATGCTGAGGTGCAAACAGATGATACCTTAAAAACATGGTCATCTTGCATAAATTGTGCTGCAAGTCCTGAAACATAGAACATTACTTCATTCACAAAGCATGTAAGCAATGTTTTTAGGACAGTTTATCTATCTATGCATAGTATTTGTATCTATGATTTCAGTTTTGCATGGTTGAATATTTAGCAAAAAAATAATAAAAAATTTAATTTCTTAACATACTTTTAACATCTGCAGTTTTATTATATACTGGAAATGAGTGGGATGGCTAACAAACAAACTCATCTTGCCAGTAATAACACTACAAACAACCATACCCAAGGTACACTGCCAGTATGTAATCATTTAATAAAAAACGCATGAGGGGTAATAATTGTGGGTATGCAGGTTGTTTCCAGCTATTGAAAATACAGTGACACCGAAATGAAATAGAACATTGCTATAAACTCGCAGCTACTTAGTGCTTAACAATTACCAAGTTCTGTACCACAGAAAATGATTTTTAATCAACATGAATGAAAAGCGAAAAATATTATATAGGTATAGTATCATTTATTTGAAAATTCAAACCCCGGATATATTTTATAAACTTAATTTATATTTTTTCACCTGAAATTTATTTTGACGGTCGTACATTTTTGCACATGAACACAAAAACTGGTAAGCAAGAGTGAAGAGTGTGTGTGTGGCCAGGTCAGAGACTGGCTGCTGCCGGGAGGGGAAGGAAGTGGACAGTACTCTGGTGATAGCTCTCGCTTGACGGGTAGAGGGGAAATCTAAAAATAACCAGCAGCGTTTGTGTGTATAAGCATTTTTTTTTGTAAACATGCGTAACCCTATCTTGAGCGATGACCATGGTTTCCTCCAATAACTGGCACGACACACATATTTCATGTCTTATCTTCATAAGTTTTATGACGCATGAAGCGGGTATTCAATATTTCCCTCGCTTTTTACTATGTCCAAACAAAATTTTCGTCGTGTCCCCATTCACGCACTACAAATGGAAATATTTCATGCATTACACTGTTTGCAATTAGTGCAAATATTATAGCAATCCATCTTAGAATTGTAAAAACTTTACGATTTTCACGCTATAGTCTCTGAGCTTGCCCTTCTTAATATAAATTCCCTTAAAATATCAATGTCCTTGTAGTGTACGGGAATGGGAGAGGCCAAAACAGGAGACAGGAGTGGGCGACTGCCGCCCTTCCTTCTGCAGTAATAAAGTAGAACAGGCTGAAGATGCATACCTCAATGTGAAAATGTTGACAAACCAGATCTATATTTACTCAATTTGTGAGTGTGAGTTGAAGGAAATCAGAAAACTCCTGGCAGTAACTTATCTGTGTCATGGGACATGAACTTACGCAAGGAGGATAGCAGACACCCTTGCCTCTTACGCCCCCCCCCCTCCTTTAACGCTGCACGGCAACGGTCTCAGCTGTTATCTTAGCTGCGTCTCTGACATAGATTATACGTTAGACTATTTCATTCACGATTAAAGCAATAACTATTTCAGAGACATATAAATCCATCAGTACCTTTTCGATTTGTAATTATATTTGTTACAACTTTTATTATATTCATTTTTTTACTTCCTTGCACCATTTTCAAGATATATTGTGCAATTAGGCAATTTTTGGAAGGTACAGGAATATAACTGGCTTCAATTTTCTATATTCTGTTAAGTATTACAAATAATCGTAGTTAATAGCACATATCGCGTCATTGTCAGCTTTCGTAGAAAAGAAGTTCCACTGGTTCTAAATACTGACACAATTAACAACTTAGATGTAACAACCAAGTTATTTCAGTAATTTTCTGTAGACTATGCTAAATTCTGATGAGTACAGATCTCATATGTACTCTACTATACATGTACTGAAACAATGATTTAAAATACAGCTATGTTTTTATTTATTTTTTTACGAGAGCTGTATCTGACTTTGGTGTCAGAGGGGGCGGTCAGCTGCTTCTCTTAGCGACTAACTTTACGTTATTAAGTAATAATATCTCACATCTTTAATGTTTTGATTTTACATATGCTCACGGTTCCATAGATTGCATTCGTAAAATCGCTACCTTCGTAAAATCGAACCCCCTCACCAAGATAATTTTATTTTAACTTTTGGAAGCAAATATATCTGGTATATTTTGTGCATATTAAAAAGGGCACAACACTGGCCGACTGGTGGTTGTTTTCATTCAAAACGTGGCTAAAGAACTTGCATGGATCAGGCTGAAAACATCAGGCTATACGTGTAAGTTATAAGGAATCTTATTATCATGAATTGAGATTATATGTTTTTTGAGTAGATATACACAGCGACCGACCGGATGCTAGCACACGTCTTGTTTTAACTGTCGCAGCAATGTTTATTTTGACAGCTCAAGCAATTATCTTTTCCCGTGGGTTGATAGAAAAAGGTCGCTTCACCCAGAATAAAAAAAGAGGCTACGCCACTTATTCCCCACGCAGGAAAAACACTGGCTGCCGTCTGTCATCCCCACATTTCCCCCTTTCTTTCTTCTAACATTCCACGTCTCGCCTCTCGCGCGAGCAATAACGAAGCGATGTAGCAGTTGCACCACGCATTGGGCCGTGTTTATGCTTTGTTTGATGACCGCAAGGGGTCCAACATGGTTTTATTCGGTATATTCCCTTTTCATAGGACCACTGCTATTAAAATACATTAATATTTAAGTTTGAAAGCTTGTAAATTCCTTGCCAGAGATGACTGAACTCTAACTTGGTGTGAAAAGTGGTATGTTTTGACATACTTTTTTTTGGCGGGTTGGGGGGGAAGGAAGGGTCCGAAAATATTTACTACGATCTTCCCCCTCCCTCAACTCTTTAGTACCCTATTCACAGTAGCCAAATTTTATGGGCAAAAGGAGGTTGAAAAGAGCAGTTTCTCACTGAAAGTTTTTCAAAGGGGAGGGAAGTTGGGGTGTTATAAGGGAGGACACTAGATGGTTTGTGTGAGCTAGCGTTGAAGAATGTTACAGAGGGGAGGACGTCGTGAAGCCGCTGCCGCCAGCCAGCCGGGCGAGCTTAGTGTGCGCCCACTCGCGTTGCGGAAACTACCGCTGCCATATTTCTAAAGGAAATGTCCCATTATTTTTTTTTTGTTATTCTTACAGGAACATTATTGGAAGTGTTAAAGCCAACACAAAAATACGCTGTGTTTTAAAATTAAAAGATTTTAATGATCTTTCATGCGTTTTTTTTTTTTTTAAATATTCTTTTCTGATTTTCACATTTCGGTCAAAATTTCCAATTTTTCGACGGTTCCCGATAATGTATTCGTAAAATCACTGCTTCGTTAAATCCGGGGTTCCTGAATTCGGGGTTCTGGTGTACATAATTATTATACATTTAGTATTATTATTTTACAAATTTTAAGTGAACATAGCATTACCGAAGTTAAAGGTACGTTAATGCGGAAGGTTTATCGGCCAGCCTCAACACACAGCTGCAAATATTCATAAAAAATGTGCAGTGTCGTTATTTACTTGACATATTTGACAGTTTATTGATAAGCGATGGATTACAAGATGTCGTAGTTAAAACACCGCTAAACCGTTGGAAGCTACTAGTATAAATTAAAGTAATAAAAGTGCAAACGTAGGACTTACCTTTGTTACAGGAAGCGTTGGCTACTTCCTGAGCAGGTTGGGTGGAAAAAAATTCTGTATCTTTCAGGTTTCTTGATTGGTTATTTACAACTTGACGCCGCCGTCGGTGCTCCCTCTGAGAACACAGGCCGTTATGTGTCCTCAACACCTGAATCAGTGTCAGTGCGCCGAACACGCCCGCGCGTGTAGTTTAGCGCAGTGCCTCGAACGGCGTAACGTCAGTCACGGCCATCTAAATGCTCGAAGCGACCGGCCGGGTGTGGCAATGCGCAACAGTGCACATGCAAATGATTTAACAAACAGAAACTAACAATTCTAATAAGCATAAAAATTGTCTTCAATTAATTAATGATATTGTAAATTATTTCCGCTCACAAAACTGGCTGGCATCACCTTCCCGCGCTCCGTTGGTTTTTCCGCGGGTTTTCCTCCCCTCCCTGGGCCGGTTGCCAGGGATAGTCATCAATCGCCATCCAGCACTCACCAGGGCCGGCAGCCCCGCGCACGGGGAGCATCCAGTTTTCGCGCCAGTTTCCACGTTTAGCATCAATAGGTAATTATCTCCAAAACCACTTTCTACAGCTCCCAGATCGGCCCTAATCGGCCGTACGACATGTCGTGCGGTCCTTAGATAAAGTGTGCAACCCGACCACGGGTTTTTCAGCGTAATACGTAATTCTGTGTTTTTAGGCGGCCCGCCGAGGCGCCTGCGCCTCACGCTATAAAACCTCCCCACGGTGAATTAGAACTTTGGCCACCCAGGGCGGCATTGCGCCAAACGCGTAACTGAACTTTCAAACGCTTCAATCCCTGGGACGTGCCACGGACGTGAACGAGAGACCACGTCGGGTCCCGTGGCGCCCGTTCCCAGTTTAAACGTGGCCCATGCCACTACTAGAACCAGTCTCGCATCCGTGATCATTAGAAGTCTGGAGACCGTCCCCACTTCGAGTCCGGGACGTACTAATAACTATTCAGTTGAAGAATGGCCACATTCTTCTAGTCCGTTCTTATTCCTCCTCCCTACCTTCCCCTCCCTTCACTCACCCTCCCCTCCTTTCCTTCCTCCCTACCTTCCCCTCCCTCCTTCCTCCTCCTCCTCCGACCTTCTAGATTCTTCCAGCTTTCTAAACCTTCCTTGCCTCCCCTTCCCCCCCTCCTCTCTTCCCCTCGTCCCGCCCACTTGTTTACCGTGAGTAAGCAGGCCGCTTCACTCGTTCGTCGGCCGGCAGCGGTCCTGGTTCTCGTCGCCCCTGTGTCTGGTAAGGCGTATTTCTTCATCATGCCCATTTGTTTTGCGCCTTTCGCCTTGCGGCCGTTTCTGCTTTGATTAATTGTGATGCTTGGCCACTTGTTTGGCAGCATGATTCAGGCCTTCTGCCCTTTTTGATTCACCATCTTGTGTCTTTACTGGCTCGTTACTACGCCTTACCAGGTACACAGGGGCGACTCGTAATTATAATTTGTCTTTTATTTTTGTTTGCTTGAATGTTAAATTATTGTTGACTTTATAATCTGTTATACTTGCGTTTTTTATGTTATGTAAAGCACTTTCTTTTTTTTATACCAATGTGCCATTTCAGTATTACTGATGTACTCAATATTTTTCAGTATTAACGATTGTACTAATTAATGATGTTAATGATGTTGTTCAGATTATACAAAGAGATTTTTGCTATATTTATTTATTTATTTATCTCCTTTGTCTTGTACTAATTGTGTCTTGGACCTCTGAGGCAGTCAGGCGGGTGACTCTTGCCCCACCTGGTTCAACTCTGCGCAACTCTGCTAGGGCAGTTAATCACTTTGTACTTGTGTTTCATGAACATCTGAACATCATGAGTGGCTCAACTGTTTCCTGGATCTACCGCCTCCACCGGGATGAACTGATCCGATATCTGGAGGAGAACCAGCTCCAGGTGGAAGATGGGGACACCGTGGCAGCGATGCGTACCAAGCTCGTTAAATTCATGCGCAGTTCGGGTGAGCTCCCGGCTGGCGACGGTGCGGCGCGGTCAACACTGGACGTGAGTGAAAGTTCGTCAGACCCCTTCGCTCAAAAATTGTTCTTTTCTGTCCTGAAGTCCTTACCCACCCTTGATGGTACCGATCCCAAACACATCTTAGAATTTTTCTGTGAGGCCGATCGTGTTGCCAAGTTAGCCCTGGTACCCCCCGACGCCCTTTTAAAGGCCTTGCTGACGAAGTGTTGTGGTGTTTATGTGACAAAACTTACAGATATTATCGTTCAAAAGGGGGACTTGCGAGCCTTCAAACTAGCTGTTCTTCATGATGTGTGCCCTCCTCGCGTCATGGATGCTTGTAAGCGTGATCTAGTGTTTCGCTTCCAGCGACCTGACGAGCCTGTGTCTCAATTTATTGATAGCGTTTTGGCCTTTGCTACTGTGTTAGAGATTGACACTCCTGAAGCTGAGCTCCTGCAGCTTATTTTAGGAAATTTTGGTCCTCATGTTTTCAGTTCGTGTAGTATGCTTTCCCCACCTACTACTTTCAAGTCTCTGCGTGCATGGGGCAGCGAGGTCGAGGCGCGTCTCATGGCTATCAGTAAATATGAATCAGAATTTCCCTCCACAGTAAGGACGGCCTCAGGGACACGTACACACGAGTTGGATAGACATAGAGTGAGTATGATTTCTGATCCTAGTGCTTCGAGCACTCAGAGGCAGGTACCTGCATTACATAAGGTTAATGGGCCATCATCTTATAGCGTGCCTAGGCGCGACTCCAGAAATGTAACTCCTCCTCGCAATAAAAAGCAGCCCTCGGTCATTCCTCAGCCCGCCCATACACGCGCTCGGTGTGCGAACTGTTGTGTCTTTGGACACATTACCGAGGATTGCACCCAGCCACGTGTAGACATTAATAGCCGGCAGTGCTTCTCCTGCAAAGCTTTGGGGCATTATAGAGTCAATTGCCCTTTAAACTCCGCATGACGGGGCGGAAAAGAGGCCGGCTCTGTCGTCTTAAAAGAAAAACCTCTTCTTCATTTTTGCATTTCTTGTCAGTGTCCATCGGCGATCGGTTGTTTCCTGCCCTTGTGGATACTGGTGCTTCCCGCTCAGTGATTAGTGAAACTTTTTTGCAACAATTGCTTAGTCTCTTTCCAGCTCTTTCTTCCCGTGTCTCCTCAGAGGACTATGCTAATATTTGTGTTGCTAATGGTGAGTGCCTACGCTCGTGCAAATCAGTTGTCATACATCTCAAGATCAAGCATTTTTCGTGGGATTGGAGATTCATAGTTGTCCCCGGTGTCTCGCCTAATTTTATTGTCGGCCTTGATATTTTGAGTAAAACCCACTGCGTTTTAGATTTAGATCGACGCGAGCTTTCATTTGCCTTTGCCCCTTCTTGTAAAATAGCTCTGAGAATTCAGAATAACAGTTCCATTGTATTACAGTGTAGTGGGTCTTGTCACCCCGATCGGGAGCAAGCTCTTTCAGCCCTTAGACAGAAATTTGCGGATGTTATCACTCCCAAATTAGGAAAATGTGACATCCTTCCTTACAAGTTTTACTTAAAAGATGAAAATCCTGTACGTAGCAGGTATCATAAGGTTTCTCCACCTAAACTTCAGGCTATGCGAGACATTATTGACAAGCTCTTGACAGCTGAAGTCATTTCACCCTCAACATCTGACTTTAGCACTCCAACTTTTTTGGTTCGCAAAAAAGACGGAATAAGCTGGCGCATGGTCCACAATTATATTCCTTTGAACCAGAAGATTGCCAAGGATGATGTGTACCCACTCCCCACGGTTGAAAGCGCTCTTCAGCATTTAGGGAAAGCGAACTACTTTTCAGTTATTGATCTTAACCAGAGCTTCCATCAATGTCTCTTGGACCCTAGTTGTCGTAAGTATACTGCTTTCTCAACCCCATTTGGACATTTTGAATTCAACCGCATTCCCATGGGAGTCAGCTTCGGTAGTCAGGCGATGAGTAGAGTTTTGGATCATGTTCTCTCGGATCTTAAGTACAAATGTGTATTCAATTACATTGATGATATCATCATTTATAGCACCAGCTTTGAAGACCATCTTAATCACCTCTCAGAAGTTCTTACCCGTTTGCGTTCTGCTCACTTAACTGTTAATCCAGATAAAATCACCTTTGGTAAAACCTCCGTTAAATTTTTAGGTTATGTCATTTCGCAGGGTACCCTTCTCATGGATCCAGACAAAATTGCACCAATTGTACAGTTCCCTAGGCCCATAAATGTTAAGGGAGTTCAACGATTTTTGGGCCTTCTCGGATATTTTTCACGTTTCATTGATAATTTCGCTACTCTTAGCGCACCCTTAAATTCCTTAAAAAAGAAACGTTCCATCTTTGTTTGGGGCTCCGAACAGGAGCAGTCATTTCAGAATCTAAAGGCTTGCATGGCCAAACCCCCGGTCTTAATACTCCCCGATTTCGATAGACGTTTCGCCCTTCAGGTGGACGCCTCTTCAGTTGCCCTTGGCGCTGTACTAGGTCATCTTGAGGAAGGAAAAATCAGACCGATCGCCTACGCGAGTCGATCTTTGTCCGAATCCGAACTACGCCTTGGCGTCTACGAAAAGGAGGCTCTTGCCTGTCTCTTCGCTATGGAGAAATTCGAAAGTTATTTGGACTCTCGCAAGTTTGACCTCTATACTGACAATCGTGCTCTCAGTTGGCTTTTCAACCATCCCCATCAGCTCGGCAAGTTGGTCTTCAGTAGTTATTAAAATTTTGCACATTTGAAAGCCTATGTAATATGCAAGGTAAATAGACTGGCATTACGTAGTGGAGGCCATGATAAAGCAATCAGATTACTTGCTCTTCAAAGTGTAGTAAGAACCGCGGCGAACATTATCATGCGTCCTACACACATTCATTTAGTCAGTCATCCATTCTCATCTCATCTAAACTTTTTGCCTTTTAACAAAGACCTACAAGTTAAAAATGTTCAATATCTAATGGGAAATTGCCTTCCGGTGTTAAAGGACTGAGTTATGTTGTCCATTATGTGGAAGGTAAAGGTAAATCATTGCAGAATTAATGTGCCATCAGAAAACGGAATGGTCTGAGACTTCCTCACCATGCCACTGCATGATGTCACCATGTTTGATACTGAGCTGTAAGAGTTGATCATTGAGGTGAAAACAGGTTTGCTTTGTACACGTCTTAATTTTGCAAATGTTTTCTATTATATATTTTTTTTACCTCATATTTAAGAGACTCCCAATCTCTGTCCCTAAAATGTAAATAAAGATCTACTGGATGCATCATTATTAAAAAAAAAAAAAAAAAAGAGCATCCACGCTAAATCTGAAAATAAACTCTCTTGAGCTCACTAAGCTTAACGAATAAGGTTTTGATGCCTTATATTTTCTGCTAAACTTCTCTCATTATTAATTGCTATTAGTTTGTGTTTTTTTCTCTTCCAAAATGGATTTATATCAGTTGAAGCAATAGGCATAAGTACCCAGTAAGAAATCCCAAACTATCTTGGACTTTGTGTATCACATAGGTACTATGTTATTAATTTGAAAGTGACTATGTTACAACTGAGATAGGGCCTAGCTGTGCTCATCATGATGAAATGAGTGCTTGTAATTTACTCCCATATGCCTACATTTCAGCTTACACTTAATGTTATTAAGGGGGAGTCTCAATATTCCAATTCACCTACTGAAGAATGTAAAAGTAGGAGTTAACTTGGTTTGTGAAGAGGCTTAAAATAAACACTTAAAAAAAAAAAATAAGCTCTGAACCACCAGGACATTTGGTAGGTAATGAATTCCCAGAAATTGGTTAATGTGGGGGGGGGGGGGGGGAATACAAAACCTGCTTTTGCCCAATAAATGTGATATATTTGTGGGCACTGCCACTGAGGATCCCCTTAGGAGCATAGAGAAGTATTAATTGACATTAATTACACTTAGAAATATAATTTGGATCAGTCATTGTGAATGCTGTCAACAAAGTCTTGCATAAGGCATAATTTAGCTTGTTGCAAATACTTGTTTAGAGTGTGTCATTTTAGTAGCTGTGCTCCCGTTATTTTTATTCACAGGCAGAGATGCTAACATATTAAGCAGAAATTTGTTTCTGAAAGTGTCCTTACTTAATCCATGCTTTATATAAATCCACTTATATGCTCCTGAAAAATCAGCCATTATCTGTTACAAACTTAGATGTGTAAAAGACAAGTTTTTTCCCAACAATTTCTGTACCCACTACATGCCAAATTATTAATCCTGACATTCTTAATTTTTGCATGTCTTGAAAATATTGCATTGTGAAACATTTAATTTGGGGATTGCACGATTATAACCTAAAAGTTGCAGCACTATTGTAAGAAATACATTACAAACATCAATAAAAATAAACATTGGTTAGGCTTGTACATCTACATTTTAACTGATGATAGAGGCTATTATGTTTAAACTAGTTTACAATAAACTATATATAAAATCTTTATCTTTAAAAGAAAATATTTGTTAAATTATAAAAGTCGGCTGCAATACTGTTTATCTTTATATAAGTAACATGTACTGTCGTTTACCATTTTTCAAATTTATTTTGTCCTTGCGTTTTCATGCATGTACCCAAATTTTGGCTAAATCCTCATTTTTGGGGAAACTATAATATTTTATGTTCTTTCCTTTTGTAGTTTTATTTTCATTGCAACAACCATATACGGCACAACACGGCATTTTTGCTCGTCAAACATTCAAATTTCCGTTACATTACATGCTAATCGCGCGCCAATATCGTCTGCAGTCCCTCCAATGTGACGTAGATGCGCAGAATGGAAAAAAAAATGTCCACGGATCAAGCTGGCCTGTATATTTAGGCCATGGGTAGTTCACATTTTTCCCGGGACCACAGTTGGCTTGGGCGTGTAGTACTTGAAAAGCACATTAAATTTGAGGGACATCAGACTGCAAAAAAAAGATTCACCGAGAAGTCAGTTGAAGAAAAAAAGTCTGTAAAACAGCAAGCAACTGTGTATTTTTTAAAAATATACTTTTCTTCAGTAATGTAAAATGAGAGAATTGGCTAAATCGTGTTTTTAAAAATGCTACACAATGCTAAATTTCAAATTCAAAATGCTAAATGTCATTATTTTAAATGCTATAAATCACCATCTCTAATTATCGTCAGCCCACTGTTTTTTTTTTTCTGTGCTGTGATATTGTTGTGATGGAATTCTCTTTGCTGTCTATTCATTAACATTTGACATAGGCTGATTTTGACTATTTTCTATATGTGGGGGTACCGTATTTACTAGCATAAAGGATGCCCCAGCATTTGAGTAGTGTCTATAATATTAGGCATAATAACTGACATTTTCACACAAAGGATCCCCCTTGAATGTGGATCAC